>NW_028244996.1:0-32007 GCF_964263255.1 Lissotriton vulgaris
ACCCCTGTACCCCAAAACCCAAACCCAGCCATGAACCCTAAAAATACCCCTGTACCCCAAAACCCAAACCCAGCCCTAAAACCTAAAAATACCCCTGTACCCCAAAACCCAAACCCAGCCCTGAAACCTAAAAATACCCCTGTACCCCAAAACACAAACCCAGCCCTAAAACCTAAAAATACCTCTGTACCCCAAAACCCAAACCCAGCCCTGAAACCTAAAAATACCCCTGTACCTCAAAACCCAAACCCAGCCCTGAAACCTAAAAATACCCCTGTACCCCAAAACCCAAACCCAGCCCTGAAACCTAAAAATACCCCTGTACCCCAAAACCCAAACCCAGCCCTGAAACCTAAAAATACCTCTCTACCCCAAAACCCAAACCCAGCCCTGAAACCTAAAAATACCCCTGTACCCCAAAACCCAAACCCAGCCCTGAAACCTAAAAATACCCCTGTACCCCAAAACCTAAACCCAGCCCTGAAACCTAAAAATACCCCTATACCCCAAAACCCAAACCCAGCCCTGAAACCTAAAAATACCCCTGTACCCCAAAACCCAAACCCAACCCTGAAACCTAAAAATACCCCTGTACCCCAAAACCCAAACCCAACCCTGAAACCTAAAAATACCCCTGTACCCCAAAACTCAAACCCAGCCCTAATACCTAAAAATACCCCTGTACCCCAAAACCCAAACCCAGCCCTGAAACCTAAAAATACCCAAACACCCCAAAACATATACCTCAGTACCCCAAAACATATACTCCTATACTCATACTTATTTTTAAAATTAATTAAATTAATATATTTAATTTATAATATAAAAAGCATAAATAAATATATTTATTTATAATTAATAATAATTAAATTAATTAAATAACATTAAATAAAACTAAAAACAATTATATACTTACCTATACTTACGTTGTAATGGCATGCGTTGTAATAGCATCTGCTATGTAATGTCATGCGTTGTAAAGACATGCGATGTAATGCATTCAGCGTTGTAAAAGTTACGTTGTAATAGAAGTCCGTTGTAAAAGTTGCGATGTAACGGTGCAATACCATTTTCTCCCTGATCAGAGAGGGTAGAAGTCTGAGAGACTCGGTGTGTGGGAAAGTTTTTCTGTATTAAATAAATTTTCGCCTCAAAGAAGTCAGCTATTTGATTGCAGAATTCTTGTGAAGGGGGTATTTCGGGCTGTAGCGCTCTGGGGTGAGTAAAAGTCTTAACTATCGAAAACAGTGTTTTTTGTTTTTGTTTAGTTTCCTTGATGGCATTGATATAGAATTCTTTCTTGGCAATTTTTATACTGGCATGGTATACCTTCCTCAGCTGGATATATGAGTTTCTATCTGCAGAGTCGTAAGTTTTACGCCAATTGCGTTCGCCTTTTTTACATAGTAGATGGGCTTTGGCTAAATCTGGAGTAAACCAGGGGGCATTTGTCTTGCCTCTTTTCTCCGTTCTTCGGGAACGTTTGGGTGGAGCACGTACTTTAATCTCATGCTGCATCCAGCTATGGAAGCGTTTTGAATCATGTTCAACGTCACCAGTCAGACTAGGAATCTGTGTCTGAGTGATAGGCTTGAGCTTAAAACTTTCCTCTACCATTGTCCAGTTAACGTAGTTCTCTGAATGTAAACTGGATTTAATTAAATTCTGGGGACGTGAGGATCTGATGGAAAAAGTGATCAGACTGTGATCTGTCCAGATTTGTGGGACAGGAGATTGGGTTTCTAGAAGGGGAAAGTTCGTACAGACCCCATCTAATATGTGTCCAGCTTGATGTGTGGGCTGTTTAACCCTTTGTTGGAGGTTAAAGATTTCCAAGGTCTGATTAAAATTCAGTGCCTGTAAGTCAGCTTTAGATTCGAGGTGCAAATTAAAATCACCCAGGAGAGTAAAGTGCGGGTATCGGATGAGGAGCTGACCTAAGGATTCACTGAGAGATTCTAAGAATCTGGTTGCACTTTTCGGGGGGCGATAGATTAGTCCTCCTGAAAAGGAGGAGGTCTAGTTTAATTTGATGGAAAAACCGAGGCCTTCTATTCCTTTGAGGGGGTCCAAATTGAATGTGTGGCATTTGAAGTAGCTTCTTAACATCAAGGCTACTCCTCCACCTCTCCCCTTCAGTCTGTCCTGCCTAAAGATGGTATAGCCTTGTGGGAGGGCGATGGCTAGGTCGGGGTTGCTATTATCAGTGAGCCAGGTTTCGGTTATGAGGAGGCAATCCAGGTCTAACTCCAGGATGAGATATTTTATATCTTGGCTATGGTTACACATGGAGCGAGCGTTAATCATCCCTCCTTTAAAGTATGAAATATTATCGATTAAAGGAGCTTTTGTCTTGGACGGGGACCAGGAAGAGGTCCACCTGCAGAGCCTACAGCTAAACGGCCCTTTGATGTTATTCATCTCAACCTTACACGTACAGCTGTTTCCTATATGTAAACTTTGAAGAAATTTGGCCTGGTATCTTACGATGGAAGGTTCACGTCCAGAGTTTCCTGAGCCTGTCGCGATCTTGGCGCGGACAGGCGCAGACGGGCTTGCCTTAGGCGCGCCTTCGGCGCGTAAACGGCGCTCCCGCTGCGCTCGTCCGGTGCACTCGTCCGCTGCGCTTCCGGTAAATGCACATTTTAGTATGCTGGGAAAGAGTGAGGGCCGGAGGGCGTGGCCTAAAAAGGGGCGTGGCCTGTCTCGTGGCCGGCAATGGCATGTGTCTTTGGCGGCGCGGCAGCGCTAGGATCCGCTGTGCGTGCCTAAGACTAGCGAAGAAGTGCTCTCACTAGCTGGTGAGTAAGGTTAAAAACACAGTAATAAGTGACAATCACAGGTATTTTTAAAATAAGTGCTGCGCGAGTGCGCCTTCCGGCTTCCGCCTCAGAAGGATGTTTGCGATCTATCTGGGTTAGTCGCTTGTAATCAGCGGCTATTTAAGCGCCAGTGGGCGTGGCCTAAAAAGGGGCATGGCCTGTCTCGTGGCCGGGAATGGCGTGTGTCTTTGGCAGCGCGGCAGCGCTAGGATCCGCTGTGCGTGCCTTAGACTAGCGAAGAAGTGTTCTCACTAGCTGGTGAGTAAGGTTAAAAACACAGTAATAAGTGACAATCACAGGTATTTTTAAAATAAGTGCTGCGCGAGTGCGCCTTCCGGCTTCCGCCTCAGAAGGATGTTTGCGATCTATCTGGGTTAGTCGCTTGTAATCAGCGGCTATTTAAGCACCAGTGGGCGTTGCCTAAAAAGGGGTGTGGCCTGTCTTGTGGCCGGGAATGGCGTGTGTCTTTGGCGGCGCGGCAGCGCTAGGATCCGCTGTGCGTGCCTTAGACTAGCGAAGAAGTGCTCTCACTAGCTGGTGAGTAAGGTTAAAAACACAGTAATAAGTGACAATCACAGGTATTTTTAAAATAAGTGCTGCGCGAGTGCGCCTTCCGGCTTCCGCCTCAGAAGGATCAACTGTAGTTGTTAATTGGGCATTTTTGCATTGCGTTTAGTTTCACGAGTTTCCTTAAGCATGGGCGAAATTAGCGAATTCGCTTTAGCGAATTCGCGGATTTCCCCGCGAAATCGCAAAAAAAATCTGTGAATTCGTGAATTTTTCTGCAAAATCGCGGATTTTTTCCGATTTGCCCTGGAATGCTTTCTACTGGCTAATCCAGTAAGTGCTCCCTCATTGGGTAAATGTATAATGCTTTTACTACACTGCAGCTGCGTAAAGGGCCAGAAGTTGTGTCTCCAGTGACCATGTGTGCCTGTAACACAGGCACAGGCACACATGGTCACTGGAGACACATCTTCTGGCCCTTTACGCAGCAATAGTGTAGTAAAAGCACTATGGGGCAGATTTACAAGCCGCTTGCGCCTCTTTTGCACCGCAGTTGCGTCACTTTTGTGACGCAGCGGCAGCACAAAAGATGCGCCATGGTGCTTGCGATGCAGCTCCAGCAATGCGCTGCTTTTACTGCTGCTTTTCGTAAAATAGCAAAACCAACAAAAACAGTGGACACTGGACGGGGCACAAAATGGAAAATCAATCAGCATTTGACATGTAAAAGTATGTATGTGATTTATATGATGGAATGCCCCTACAAAAATCGCTATATAGGGAGTACGATCTTTGAGGTAAAGAAGCGAATTTTAGAACACACCCGAGCAACAACACACAAAGATCAATGTAATGCCATTGTGAAACATATGGAGGCACACCATGAAGGCAAATGGGAATCATTTAAATTTTGAGCATTGGAACAGATAACCCCGTCAGAACGTGGGGGTGATCGAATAAGAGCTTTGCGACAGAAAGAATCACGCCAGATTGTAACTTTCAGGACGCTAGATCCCAGATGATTACATCGGAATGAGGAACTCTACACACACGTCTAAAGTATAAAATCACCATCACACGATAATGGGGAAGAAAAACTCACTAGTGAGATTAAAAAATGCAGAAAGGAATAAACTGTAAGAATTAACAAGAGAAAAAAATATTTGGAGCATGAAAAATGCAAGAGGAACTTAACAAAGGCTCACTTGTGAGCAGAAACACATTAGGATGACAAAAATAATCAACACTGCATTGTAAATAAAGCTTGAACTATTGTTGTTTTTTTTGCAAAAGTAAAACTACACAAACCACAATGCATCACTTTAAAAATAGAAGTGAAATGGTGCCTTTAGAAATCAAAGATGTCCGCACCAACCGTGTGATATCCCGTGATCAAGCCTTCAGGGGAAGGTGAAGCGAATTGGGATAGGCAGCGTTTTTTTAAATAAAGTCACCTTAAGAACTTCATTACATCCGATTGAGTGTGTCTTCTTTATGCAATCACCACTGTTTTGAATCACCCTCCCTGTCATTGTGGATTTAAAAAAAAAAAAAAATATATATATATATATATATTACCTACTGGCGGTCGCCAGTAGGTATATATAGTTAGGATTTTTTCCCTATGGGATTTCTGAAAATTCTATGCCTAATAACTTTTGCGTTTGTGGACGGAATTGGCTGAAATTTTCAGGAAAATGGCACATTTTGTTTCTGAGCAGCCCTTGAAAATTTGGGGGGGGTTTGTGGAGGGGGGGCCGAGAAAAAAGGGGGGTCCCAAAACGCCTTTTTCCCATGTTAATTTCCATAGGGCGGTTGGACTCACTTTTAGCCCGAACGGCTGAATGGATTTTCACGAAACTTGGCAAAATTGTAGGGACTGTTAGCCCGATGTGCCTTTGCTAGGTCTCAATATATGTGCTTCAGTGGATTTTGAGAAATTAACGTTTAAATCAAGATATATATCTGTAACAGCGCTCCGGGCAGCGATCCGGTTAGCGAACCTTTCGCGTATCGGAACTTTGCGATGAGAAGCTGATTGGCCCTCCGGTGTCTGTCAACATTCTAAACAGTCCGGAGCGGCCGCCATCTTGTCTCTCGGTAGGATCGAGAGACAAGAGGAGGCCAAAACAAAGGGGGAAATTACCATAAGGGGGCATAGTAGATCCTCGTTGACCCCCTAGGTTTTATGTGGAGGTTTTAAAAGGGCCTAGGAGGGTCCAAAAAAAAAAATTTTTTTTTGCGTGGTAAGCGCCAAGTTCGCGAACCGGATAGCTTTCTGGGCAGCGAACTTTATGGATAAAAGAATGAAAGACTTTTCTAATACTGTATGTTAATTGTTTGTTGTTTTTCTTGTTTTTTTTTGTTTTCTTTATTTATTTATTTTTTTTATTATGATTGTGTTTCATACTTTATTAAATTTTCTAACATTTCATTGTCAGAAATGTCATAATTTATTATAGGGTGTAATTGTTTTTCATTTTGAAGCAAGTTGTCTACTGCTTCAACACATTGTAGAAGTTCGTGGTCTCTACTGTCATCCATAAAGTCATCAAGTTTGTCTTGGCTGCTCTCCTTCAGTTCAATCGAAAATGAAACTTGCTGCTCGCCTTCCATTTTGCCTGAAATTTGGATTAAAAAAATATATATTAGTAGAGATAGGGCACTGTTGGGATTAATTTTAGATAGGCAGTTTTTATCAGTGAATTTATCTTTTGGCAGTGTATAGTATGAGAGTGGAAATAGGACTAAAAAAAAGTGTATGTGATTTAACCAAGACACTACTACTACAGAGGGATAGTGTATATGTAGCAGAAAAAGTCTACTATATTAAGTCATAGTGCACAATATATTAAATTATAACTTACCTTCACAAAGAAGTTGAAGTTTTTTGAAGCTTTTGAAATAGGAGGTACAACAAGAAGTAGTAGTCAAAATGGCTGTGTTTCCTTCTCTCCCTTTATATATATACAGGTATATAACCAATCAAATGTCAGGTAATAAAAGTAGAAAATGAAAGTAACATTTTCATTGGTTGTCAATTCCAACAATTCAGATGTGTTTTGTGAAGTAATTTACCTCACGGTACTTGGAGAGGTCTACAGGCTAAATGGCTAAATGGAATTTCAATGAAATTTGTGAGAATGGAAGGGATTGTTATGTAGTATGAGCTAATCTATATTTGGTGAGAGTGTTTCTAGTCGTTATTCTGTAAATTACTTTCCCGCCTTTTTTTAGGACCGCTTTCCGGGAAGCTGTCCGGTTAGCGAACCTTAAGCGTCACGGGAGTCCACCATTTTGTGTTTCGTTCGCATTAAGATACAAGATGGAGGGCAAATAATGTTTAGAATGGGTAGAAGGGGTCATGGTAGACTTATCTTGACCCCCTAGGTTTTCTGAGCGTGGCTGAGGAGGCTTATATGTGCGGAAAAAAATTTTTTTTTAAAAAAATTCCGCGAGGTTAGCTTTCGGTTAGCGAACCGGGTAGCGCTCCGGGGAGCGAATTTTGTGGAAAATTAGTGAAAAAAGTTAGAGAAAAATAATAATTGTGAGTGATCAGATGTAGGGTAGCTCTGAGAAGAGCTTTTGGGTTTATGGTACATTTAGGTACTTATAAGTAGGTACCAATGCAGAGTCTTAAATTCAGAATGAAAATTCTGTTGCCCTCATCTGAGAAGTGAACTCCATCTCCTCTGTAGATATCTTGCATGTAGTAACGCAAGTTATTGTTGTACAGAGAGCCCATTCCATGGTCTCTCATGTAAGCTGAAACAGATTTGTTTACATGCTTCCTCGCTTTCTCAATTTGTGGACAAAATTGGTTGGACCACCTCCATTTCTGTCTTTGGCATATATTGGAATATACCAAGGCAGTTTGAGGAAAAAGTGCCATTAATTGCTCCAAGGTGTCCTTTAAAAGCATTTCCAGACCTACCCCTGTCAAAGTGCCCAAATCATTACCTCCACAGTGCACTATTAACAGGTCAGGTTTTGGCAAATGCATAAAGGTTTTCACCAATGGTATCAATTGGTGACATTTTAATCCTCTTTGGCCCAACCACTTAATTTCCACATCTTGTAAATTGAGGTTGTGTAAATTTCTGCTCTCAGCATACCTTTGAGCCCAGTCGATGTAACTATGTCCAACAATCCAGACGTTAAACATGGTGGAAGAAGGTTGTTCTGCAGTCAGATGAAGTGTGGTAATGAAAGGGCAGTTGAAACAGTAGGAGTTTCTAAAGAAAAAAAACTGTGGATTTACAATGCTAATGATTCATTAGCAGTGATTGGTGCATTTCCATTTCTGAAAACAGAAAGTTAGGGTGCATGGATGTGTTCTTTGAAAGATGTAATTTGAATGGTCAAGGAAGAAACATTTAATGAAAGATTGCACTGGATACGCAGGTGCACTGAGAGTTCAGAGTTCAATTGAAACATTGTTGTGTGAATTTGCAAACATGAGAGGTCTTCCAGGAGGTGGTTGCTATGGAAACAAGGCAGACAGGGCAGAGGGGGGAAGGGTTTTGATTTGAAAAAAGTGAGGGAAGAGGTATGATTGGCTAATATGAGAGATATGTGAAAAGAATATCTGTATTTCTGTGCTTTCAATAGCTGCAGCCTTTGGAGTGCATCCTTTTTCTTCTGCTGAAGACAATTTGGTGTATTTCTGAGACTGTTTTCAAAACTCAAAAAATATTTGCTAAGGTGAGAAAAGATTTATTTAATTTAGATAGAGAATAGTATGATTTAAGGAGAAAATGATGAAGAAAGCTGTGTTTTTAAAATGTGGTTTTGTCTCTAGTGATATACTAATAGAATTAGTTTCAAAGAGAAATTATAATTGCATATTTGGTGTAACATTCTGGCATGCAGTTACACAAGATATTGTAATACATGGAGGCCATTTCATGGTCTGTTATGTAAGCTGAAACAGATATGTTGCTTTTAAAAACGATTTAAGAAATCAATTACATTTCTAGATATGTACTGCTAGAGCTTCATAGGTTGTTTTGGGCCATATTTATAAGGTATTTGAGTGTCTAAGATGTTGTGTTCGCCTTTTAAAATGTAAAGTGTTCCTCATGGGACAAGTGTCTTGTAAATACGCTCCCACTTGTGCTTGGCAAATTTAGATTTTGATTATGGGAGTTACCTAGCCATGTTAATAGTGTCCCAAAAATGGTGCTAGGGCATTCCAGAAAACACTTTCATGTGTCTCAAGGACATTTTTAGTCATTTCTTCATGAATGCAGGTATACAATTGATTTATATGCTGTGTTTAAAAACGAATTTTGAAATGAATTAAATTTCAGGATATGTACTGTTAGAGCTTCATAGGTTGTTTGGGGTCATATTTAGAAGGCATTTTAGTGTCTTTGATGTTATTTTTCCCTTTTTAAATGGAAAGCGTTCCTCATGGGGCCCTGAGCAGTTCTTAGCCATGTTATTTAATAGGAAGTGGATCACATGGCTAAGAGCATTTGCTGGAAAATGCATGAATATCGCTGATTTTTCTGCTATATTCATGCATTGTGGCCGTTTTTTTCACATTGCTTCATAGGTTGTTTGGGTTCATATTTAGAAGGCATTTTAGTGTCTTTGATGTTATTTTTCCCTTTTTAAATGGAAAGCGTTCCTCATGGGGCCCTGAGCAGTTCTTAGCCATGTTATTTAATAGGAAGTGGATCACATGGCTAAGAGCATTTGCTGGAAAATGCATGAATATCGCTGATTTTTCTGCTATATTCATGCATTGTGGCCGTTTTTTTCACATTGCTTCATAGGTTGTTTGGGTTCATATTTAGAAGGTATTTTAGTGTCTTTGATGTTATTTTTCCCTTTTTAAATGGAAAGCGTTCCTCATGGGGCCCTGAGCAGTTCTTAGCCATGTTATTTAATTGGAAGTGGATAACATGGCTAAGAGCATTTGCTGGAAAATGCATGAATATTGCTGATTTTTCTGCTATATTCATGCATTGCGGCAGTTTTTTTTCACATTGCTTCATAGGTTGTTTGGGTTCATATTTAGAAGGCATTTTAGTGTCTTTGATGTTATTTTTCCCTTTTTAAATGGAAAGCGTTCCTCATGGTGCCCTGAGCAGTTCTTAGCCATGTTATTTAATAGGAAGTGGATAACATGGCTAAGAGCATTTGTTGGAAAATGCATGAATATCGCTGATTTTTCTGCTATATTCATGCATTGTGGCCGTTTTTTTCACATTGCTTCATAGGTTGTTTGGGTTCATATTTAGAAGGTATTTTAGTGTCTTTGATGTTATTTTTCCCTTTTTAAATGGAAAGCGTTCCTCATGGTGCCCTGAGCAGTTCTTAGCCATGTTATTTAATAGGAAGTGGATAACATGGCTAAGAGCATTTGCTGGAAAATGCATGAATATCGCTGATTTTTCTGCTATATTCATGCATTGCGGCAGTTTTTTTTCACATTGCTTCATAGGTTGTTTGGGTTCATATTTAGAAGGCATTTTAGTGTCTTTGATGTTATTTTTCCCTTTTTAAATGGAAAGCGTTCCTCATGGTGCCCTGAGCAGTTCTTAGCCATGTTATTTAATAGGAAGTGGATAACATGGCTAAGAGCATTTGTTGGAAAATGCATGAATATCGCTGATTTTTCTGCGTTATTCATGCATTGCAGGCCTTTTTTTATCACATTTGCAAGCATTTCTTAGCCATGTTATCCAATGGGAGGTGGATAACATGGCTAAGAGCATTTGCTTCAAAGGTTGTTTGGGGTTATATACCATTTTTGGGAAATTATTAACATGCCTATCTAACTCCCATAATCAAAATCTAAATTTGCCAACCGCAGGTGGGAGCGTATTTACAATAAATTTGCACCATGAAGAATGTAAAATAGCATACTAGATACTCAAATAACTTATAAATATGATCCAAAACATCTTATGAAGCACTAGTAGTGCATATTTCCAGAAATGTATTGGTTTTCATTTAATGATTTACTTCATTGGTAGGCCTTCACATGTTTTTTTACCTTGGTTTTTTTTCAGTGAAAATCTTATCTGCAACCATGTGTTGGCCTCACCTCAAATAAACAAAACAGGTGATGGACTGAATGTGGATCAATGACACACATTCACCCCAGTCCAAAGATCTGGGCCTAAACAAACCTTTAGATAGGCTACATCTTATCGTCATCCTGAATTAATGATTTAAAATATTAGGGAGTGATTTATGAGTGTTGTATGCCTGTTTTGTACCATTGAGTGTCATTTTTGTGATGCAGTGCTGGTGGAAAATATTTGCTATGTTAAATAATTAGTACAGCATTAAGTTTTAGATGACTGTTATTTATTTACTGTTTGGTAATAGTGGTTAATAACATTTTATATTATATTTTTTCACAGATTCAACTGCAGATTCTTTCATAGTTTGGAAAATGCCTTCCAGAAGTCGAATACGAAAGGCTAGAAAACGTCAAAGACAGCAGGATGATGTTTTATTGCAGCAGTCCTCTTCCCCAAATACTTGTCAAAACACCAAGAAAGGTCCGGGTAAGAGCACGAAATCATTCTTAAGAAATATTTGTAGTAAAAAAAATTTTGCTCAAAAAAATGTGTCTCTTAACAAAAAGAGAAGTAATTTAAATGGAAAGGAGAGACCCATCACAAATGTTACTGGTAGAGGAAGAGATAACTCTGTGCATGATAGTAGAAGGAAACAACAGTTTAGGGACATTCGACAACGAATGTTCCGTAATAGGATATTAGTTAATTTATTGAAAAATATTAAAAAGAAAGGCCAACAGAAAGCGGCATTTTATAGGAAGAAGAAAAATGTAGAGAAAATTATTGATCATGCTTTTGAAATCAAGCGAAAGTTGTTTATTTTGGTAATCAATAGAATTAGGAAACTAAGCAAGGTAATTTCTGATTTCAAAACAAAAAGTAGATGGAAGAGAGTAGTAAATCGTACTAACTTTTGTGAAGTTTTTTCTGGAGAATGGATGCATAGTTCAAGTTCTGAGGCATTTTTTAATGAGGAGACTTATTTTCAGGATAATGATTTGGTGCATGCAGTTGACATCAGTGGTCGAGCTTATGAAGTGAAGGATGGTTGTCCAGTTGAAAAAGAACTACTTGTGACAACAGAGACAGAAGAGGCGCTAAGTGATGAGGTTTTAGGAAGACGTCCTAAGGGTCCTGTGTACATTTGGAAGTGTAGTTCTATTTGCAGTGTGCGACAGGTTTCCATCAATTTGCTATGTGATTTTATACGGACATTTAATAAGAAAAGTTTGAAGCAGAAAATGAAGTTGTTGCAAGATTTAGATCCTTGCAGAGTGAGACAAATGACAGGTTTGCGTGGTCATTCACTGGCTTGTCTTTCCAGGAGAGTATGCCAGAGTGTTTTTCATCATTTCAGGATGCTAGCAGTGCATCATAATAAAGTGAGAAAATTAGTGAGAATGTTGTATTATGCTAAGAGTCCAGCAATTATGCTTAAACAGTTATGTGCTGCTCTTTTGCATGGTTCTGAAATAGATGTGAAGAATCTTTGTGAAGAAATTGAGTTTTGTTACTTTGGTAGTAAAGATGAGAATGTTCAAATTGACCCTGAAGTAGAGGGTAATGTGGAAGATAATGTACAGGTTTCCAGTACAGATAATTTTCAGAAGGAAATTGCCACGTTTCAGATGAAATCAAGTGAGAGGCCTAATTTCACTTGTGTATGTTGTCGACGCACTTATTATAAGAATCAGACTAAGGTAGTGGATTTATATGCAAAAAGTGAAAGGGAAAATAATAGTGAATGGAAGGATTTAGCCACATACTTGATGGTAGAAAATTATTTTGATTTGGGATCGGATCAACGTGTGTGTACTTATTGTTGTAATAAATTAAACCAAAACCAGATGCCTGCTAGGGCAGTTCATAATAATCTGGAATTGGTTGAGATTCCTTCTGAATTGAAGGATTTAAATACTTATGAATCTATTTTGATTCAAAGTATCCATCCCTTTCAGGCTATTGTAAGAATGGAGCCAAAGACAGGGAAATTGCCTCCAGCAGATTTACAGAGAGGATTAAAGGGAAGAGTTGTTTATTTGCCTCTAGATTTGAACAAAAACATTAACACAATTGGAATAGAAAAAGTGGAAGAGGAACCTCTGGTTATCTTGGTTAATGGGGTTCCGACAAAGAATAAGAAAATATGGCAAGATTTAGTGGATGTTAGGAAAGTCAAAAAGGCAACAGTGTATTTGAAGAAAAATAATAAGTACTATAAGAATGTATATGTTGCAGAAGAGGAAGTAAGTGATGAAGAGGATAGCGATTTGTGTGCTGGCCAAATTGAGAAAGTAGAGGCCTCTAAAAGTGAAGAAATATATGAACATTATAGTGTTCATCCTTTGCATTCCAAGGAAGTGATGGGGAATGCTATTGAGTTGTTTCAAATGAAACAAGCCAAAGGGAGTCCCATTAGTGTTTGGGAGGAAAGTTTGGAAGCTCGGTGTTTCCCACAGCTATTTCCCACAGGTCAAGGAGGAAGATATGATGAGCGACCTCGTGAAATTCCTGCGTCTGAATACCGGACTTTACGATTGTATGCAGAAGATCCTAGGTTTCGGCAATGCATTCCCTATTTGTTTCATCTCCTGTTTGAAAGCGATCTGTCTGGACTGTCATATGCAGTGAACCACATCTTAAAAAGTGGTATACAGATGCGAAACATCTCGGCAAGTGACTTTATGCATAAAGTCAATGTCCAAGACAGTATTTTGGATTCTCACTTAATTAATCTCATGGCGTGTCAGCGTGGTACTAATGAGTACTGGTACCGTCGTCATGGTGACTTAAAATGTATGCTGAGGAACTTAGGAACTCCGACATGGTTCCTCACTCTGAGCTGTGCCGAGTATGGCTGGGATGACTTACTTGAATTTCTACGAGAGGCAAATGGAAATATTGAAAACATTGAATTCAAGACACCTGGAGAACTGTGTTCTTTGGATCCTGTGAATGTATGCAGGTACTTCAATCATAGATTTGAAGCTATGATGTCTTTCATCACAAATAAAAAGAATCCACCTCTTGGAGAGGTGTTGGATTTCTTCTGGAGAAAGGAGTACCAAGCAAGAGGTGCCCCTCATATACATATGTTGCTGTGGATCAAGGATGCACCTAAATTTGGAACAGATCCGGATGACTTAGTGATGAATTTCATCGAACAGTATTCTACGTGTGCTGTTCCAAACGCAACGGAGAAGAAAAGTCTAAGAGAACAAGTTCTACGTTTCCAAAGCCATCGTTGTGGAAAGTACTGTCGTCGTAAATTCAGAAACAAGGACAAGTTCTACACCAAATGTCGTTTCAACTTTCCACGACCGGTGATTTCTAAAGGAAGAGTGAACAGTTTGATGTCTTCGCTGCGACATAATGTGACGAGGAAATCACCCAAGAATACATACAATTTGAAAAGGAACGAAGAGTCCAAGTACATCAATGACTACAACCCAGTGATTTTGTCCATGTGGAATGCCAACATGGATATACAGTTTGTGGCTGACAACTGTATGGCTGTGGCTCGGTATGTGACATCTTACATCACCAAAAAAGAAAAGACCGAACTGAAGGATATGTGGGAGGACATTTCCCATGAAAAGAGCCTCAGCAAGAAGTTGTACAGTTTCAGTCTGAAGATGTTGTCGCATCGAGAAATCGGAGCTTACGAATGTTCTGATCGATTGTCTTCAGCAAGTCTCTATGCCAAATCCAGGAGTCTCGTTTGGGCGAGTCTTGGTCTTGCTGCAACGCGAAATCGAGTTCTAAAACCTGTTCGGGAAATTGAGTATTTGGCAGAAAAGGAACCAAACAGTACCGACATTTTGAAGACCAACATGTTGGATACATATTATCCAAATCGAAGCAGTCACCTTGAGAATATTTGTCTATATGAGGTTCTCCAAAATTATATATTCAAGAGGAACATCAAAGAAGATATTGAGAAAGGAGTGTATGCTGTAATTGGAAGTGAGGGATGCCTGGTCAAGCAAAGAAAATGCCAATTAGTAAACCATCGAAAATTAAGTGGCGAATCTCCAGAAAAAAAGGAGTTTTTCTATTTAGCACTTTTGCAACTTTTCAAGCCTTGGCGTGCAGAAGAGGAACTGCTTGGAGATTTCCTCTGTTACGAAGACTCTTTCAATGCAGCCAAGGAGTCCATAGAATGTCCTGCTTTTTCTAAATATCAAGAAATGCTAACTTTGGAAATTGAGCAGGAAGCAACGATTGCAGCCGAGATTGCCAGAGACAGTTCTCAGGACAGTCAGAGTTCTGTTTCATTGAGTCAAGATCCACTTGGAGGACCTATTATCGAAAATGAAGCTGCCACTGCTATGAATGAAGTAGAAAGAGCCATGGCACATGCTCAGGAGGATTCAGTTAACTTACAAGACTTGGAAAAACAACTCAACGTTGAGCAGAGGAAAATATATGATGAAGTTACCAAGGAAATTGAGCACGGATTAAGTCATGAGAAGAAAGAGTGCTCGTGTACGTCGTTGAAGCCTGTCCGACTGTACGTGAGTGGAGAAGCGGGAACTGGAAAAAGTTTCCTCATTAAAGCAATCTCTTGTTATTTGCAGGAAAGGACTGAGTCATCGCTGTCTTGTGTTGTCACCGCTCCTACTGGACTGGCAGCACATAATATTAAAGGTATTACTTTGCATCGTCTATTGATGCTGCCGGTGGAGCATGACAACAAATTACAATACAACAAGTTATCTGGAGATGCTTGCTGTGAAGTTTCAAGAGTTTTGAGGAAAATGAAACTACTTATCATTGACGAAGTAAGCATGGTTTCCAATGTCATGCTTGCCTTTGTGCATTTGAGAATGCAAGAAGTACTTAAAACTGAATATGATGTCTTATTTGGTGGGAAACACATTATTGTTTTCGGAGATCTTCTACAGCTGACACCAGTAAAAGGTCAACCTGTGTTCAAAATACTCACGCATGAAGATACCAGGAAGTGCCTAGGGAGCATTGGCAACGTCAATATATGGTTAAACTTCAATTATGCAGAACTGCATCAAAATATGCGTCAGGCAAAGGATGAAGATTACAAGAATATTCTACAAGATATTAGAATTGGAAAAGTGACCGAGCATGGGAAAGAAGCTTTAAATGCACGGTTACTGTCAAATTTGTATCCCAAACAAGATATTGTGCCTGAGAATATTTTTCATAAAATTACTGAGAAGAAATCCGGGATATGTCTCATGCCAACTCTTGCAGAATGTGCCATCTTCAACAACAAAATGTTGAATTTAGAAAAGCAAGAGATTGTGAAACTTGAAGCTATCGACAAATTAGAGCATATGGGATCAACAATTATTTTGTCAGACAATTTGAAATCAAAATTGGATTCATTAGAGAAGACTATATCTAAAACAGCGGGTTTTGAAAAGACTTTGAATGTGTGTTTAAATTGCCGAATTATTTTGAGAAGGAATTTACATGTAGAAAGAGGTCTGGTAAATGGATCAATGGGTAATGTTGTTGATTTTGAGAAATACAGAAATAGAGATGGAATAGAATTTTTAAAAATTAAATTTGATGGCATTGAGGAAGTACAGCAAATTGGTCGTTGTTCTGCTAGGTTTTTGCTTGTTAAAGATTTATATGTTCGCCGTAAACAGTTTCCTGTTTGCTTGGCATATGCGGTGACAATCCATAAATCGCAAGGTTTAAGTGTAGACTGTGCATTGGTGAATATTGGCAGTTCTGTGTTCAAGGAGGGTATGGCATATGTGGCATTGTCACGAGTTAGAACTTTATCGGGATTGTACTTGATTGACTGTGATGTCACAAACATTTGTGCGGATCTAGATTGTGTTAAGGAATACAATAGGTTAAGAAGAGAGTATGCGCCACATTTGCCTCAATATCCTTTGTTTGAGAAACGTGTGGTAGGCCGCAAACGTAGAAATAGCAGTAATAGTAGGGAGGTTGTTGCAAAAAGACTAAAAGTCAATGAACCGAAAATTGTTAGCAGAAAGAAAGTGGATTCTGTTGAAGATGTTGTCGGTTTTCAATTTGAAAACAGTTCTGGTGTCAACTGCTATGCAAATGTAGTGGTTAATGTTCTCTTTTCACTAGAGAGTTTAAAAGAACAGATTCTGTTGAATTCTGAACAAATTTTATGCTGTTTGTTGAATTCTGTTTTCGAGAAATGTAGCAGTGATCGAACAAAAGTAGAAAGTGTGTCTGAAGTTCGTTATCTGTTAGATGAATGTTCAGGTCAAACAGACTTCTCTGAAAATAATCAGCAAGATTGTCAGGAGTTTTTAATGTATATGCTTGATATATTGCAAGTTGAGGGTGTAGATGTAGATCACCTGTTTGGGCTTTCTTATCAATGGCAGCATGACTGCGAGAACTGTATGGTATCAAGTACTACTAGTGTAGACTCAGAAAGATTTATATATTTAACTTTGCCAGACAGTAAATCAGTCTCCTTTAATAAGCTAGTAAATGCAGCGGATCACAACATGGAGTGTAGCCAATGTAAATGTGATATGATGTCAACATTATTTATACGTAGATATGGCCAGTATGTCATTTTAATGATGCAACGATGTAGGCCTGATGGAACAAAATTGTCAACTTTAATAAAAAATTTTGTGGCTTCTCAGCTGTCAATATCAGGGAGGACTTTTGTTACTGTAGCAATTATCTATCACGATGGTCCATCAACAACATCAGGACATTATACAGCTTACTTAAAGTCTGGAAACGGCTGGTCATTCTGTAATGATTCTGTTGTAACGTTCAAAAAAAAATTGCCGTTTGACCTTAAAAATTCTTACCTGGTGTTTTTAAAACCAAAATTTTAAGTAGAGGGAATGTAAGTCTGCAATGCTGTCTCGATTAAAAATTCAACTATATAAACCTAATGCAAGTAAGTCTGCTTCATAGTAAGCAGTATCAGTGTCATAGGAAAAGGAGAACATGACTGACAAAGAAGAGTAAGATATTAGTAGTCCAGGATTGTGAAAATAATCTCAAATATTTTATTTTTGAAAGTTGCGAAAATAGAAAATGTCGGGATTTGATTGGAAGAATTACAAGATTTGCGAATCGCGGCAACATGATTTGGCCTAGTGGAAACATGTGATATAATGAGAGAAGTTTTTTTTCTATGTAACATATTTCACGTATCGATGGAGGTTTTCTTTCAGAAAGTGGCGGGCTGAAAATATTTAAAGCACAACAGAGTGGATGCTGTTTATAGGAGATCCTTCGACGTCATTGAAAGTAAGTTAATTTTAAGAAGTTTTGAAATCAGATTTCTTAGGTTGTATGGGTTTTTTAAACACAGTCATTTTGATTGTGTTTTTTTTTCCCCGCTGTTACATGATGAATACCTTCAAGTCACTGATTTAAGTGAAATTTGATACATTCTGAGAACAGCAAAAATAAACCATTTAACATGTATAATTAATGTTATGCTTTTTGTCCTTATGATATACATTTAGAAATGTGTGGTACATATGGGTAAGGTGAGTTCTGTAAATATCAATTTTAATGCTTAGAGTGCTGTACTTCTGGGTAGTGTTTTTTTTTTATAAAAAAAAGAGGCCTCACCTCAAAGAAAGCTCTTGAAAGCACACATCTTATTTGCATCCTAAAACAATCATTTACAATGTTAGACACAATTTTATTATGACTTTACATCTTTTTTGCGCTGCTATTGCATCACTATTGTGAGACATTAGCAGTGCAAGAAAAACATCATGTTTCAAAATAGGCCTCAGTTCAGCAATATCAAGATACAGTTTCTTTCGAATATATATCTTTAGGATTGTGTAGGGAACGTAGAGAAGCAGAGACTTCTGTAAATGTCAAAGTTGTTGAAAAACTGTTTGTTTTTGAACCTTTTCCCTTGTCTTTTCTAATTTTTAAATACATGTTTTAATATTTTTTGAAATGTTTGTTCTTTGTTTTACAGATTGAAAGTATGAAAAAATATTTAAAAAAGGTAACAAGAATTATAAGGTAAATGTTTTCCACTCTTTTTACCCGCAATGCACTGCTGATGATGTCATTGACAGTATCTCTCATTTACTCTCTCTAGCTGTCTTTCTTTTTACATTATTCTCTGTTTACTTCCCTTATACTAACTCTTCTTTTTTTTTAAAAAAATATTTTTTTTAGTTCGCTTAAAGTTCGCGAACCGGTCAGCGAACTTGAAGCGAACCAAAAGAAATAGAGCTTGCCAGAGTGATAAACATTCTAGCAATTTTGTTTGAAAGGGGAGGTAGTTCTGAAAAGAACTGTTTTTTTTTGTTTTTGTTGTTTTATGTTTTTTTTGTAATTTTTTGAACATTTTTTGATTTTTTTGTATTTTTAGAACTGTTTTATGTTTTTTTTGTGTTTTTTAAGGAGGGGAGACAACAAAAAACAGGCTTTCAAAACGGCTCAACTGGAGCAAAAAAAAAGAAAATTACTTTTTGGGTGCATTAGGGCACTTATGATTTTCATATGCAATGTTCATGAGGTTGACACTCATGTTGCCATATGACAACATAGCACCACAGTAAATACAAGACACCTTCATGTGCTGGAAGTTACGTTGGATGTTTGGCACAGTCTCTTGTGCCTCTCTTCCCGTCAAAGACAATGTGGATGTAGATCTTGCCACAGGAGTTGCCGTCGGATTGTCTACAAGATCCCTCAACTCAGCCCGGCTGTAGTTCAAGGGATGCCACCTGCTCATGTGACGGTGCATTGTATAGTTCCCCATACTGTACTTCTTTTCTGTGCCTCTCGACAATCTGTGGTCACAGATGAGGCAGGTGGCATATTTTGCATTCACTTTCTTGGTTCCAGGAGGGATGGTGAAAAACTGCCAGATGAAACTGGTTTTTCGTTTAGAAACCCGGGGCAACTCATCAACAAATTGTTGTCCCTCTCTCTCCTCTTCTTCTTCTTCCTCATCTTCCTCCTCTCTGTTAGTCATAATTTGACTGGGTGGTCCTCTCTTCTTATGGGGAGGTGGAGGTGGTGGTGGGGGTGCACCAGCTGCAGCAACAATGGAAGCCATTGTGGATCTTCAGATAAATGGTCTTTCTCTCACCAAGATGAAAGTCAGAGTGAGGAAATAAGGAGGGGTTTACTTGATTTGGGGAAAACAAAAGTTCTGAGCCAATGAAAAGTGTTATTTTTAGGTCACATGACCTAGTCATACATCATTTGGAAACCAAAAGTGAAATGAACCAATGAGAAGTTTGATAAACAAGTCACATGACCTGTTCCGCTTACGTTACGCGGCGCGCGCCGCGTCCCAGATCGCTTCCGGTTCGCGGTCCGGAGCACTTCCGGGAGCGCTAACGCGGCGCGTCATTAGACGCATTACGCGATAACGTGATACGTCGCGCTTCCGCGGCGCGTCACTGTTCCGCTAACGTAACGTTGACCGGTTCGCGGACTAGATCGCGGCATCAAGATGAGCTAACGGAAAGCTTCCCGGTTCGCGAACTAGAAGCGAAGAAAAAAAATATTAAAAAAAAAATTATCAATAAACATCTAAATATATTTTGGGATTTAAAGAATAATACATTTTACAGCTACAGATGTTAGCTTTTAAAAAACCAATGAAATTCACTGAAAAAACCATAGGTTATAGACCATATATAGTTAGAAATTTGCATTTAAAAAACCATTGAAATTCAATGAAAAAACCATAGGTTATAGACCATATATAGTTAGGAATTCGCATTTACAAAACCTTATTTTACTCGCATAAAACCATTGAAATTCCATATATAGTTAGTTGCGCTAACTATATATCGCGCACCCGCAATCCACTGCTGATGATGTCACATATTACATCATTCATGACATGGTCAGTGACATCACTGATGACATCACTGATGACATCTCAAATGACATCACTGATGACAACATCCAGTGACTGTATGTTTCTGTGAAGTTAAAATATGTCTTACATATTGAAGAATGAGTGGATGTATAAGTGTCTGGATGAAGGATTTAGTAGGTGCATGACTGACTGTATGAGTGAGTGATTAAATGTGTCTCACTGAGTGCATGGGTTAGTGACTAAACTGTCTTAATTTGTGCATCATTATGTCTGTTGTTCTGTAAACTGTTGCATGTGTTGATAAGTAGCTATATGAGTAACTATATGGGTTATTGATTGGTTGCCCAAGTATTTGTATGGGAGACTGAGTGTGTGTGTGGGTGGCTGGGATGTGTATGACTCTGTGCATAGATGTGTGAGCAGTTGATTCACTAGATGTATGGTTTCAAAAGTGCATGTGGAAACAGCTGTATGGGCGGTTGACTGTGTGCATGAGTGTATTGGTGAGTGAATGGATATCTCAGTGCTACATGTCAAAGTAAGTACATATGTAAAACACAGTACATGTGAGAGTTGACATATATAAATAACTGTGCATAAGAGCCAGTGAATGTGTGAGTGGCTGTATGGATCATTGTGAACTTGTATCAGGGATTGTATAAGAGAGTAAATATGTGTTAGTATATGTTTGAATAAGTAAAGTTTGTATAACTGTATAGTTGAGGAAATGGAGGTGTGATTGATTCTTGGCATGACTGACTAGGTGTGTGAGTAACTCCATGGATGAGTGACAGTCTGTAAGTGTCTGTTTACACTGATTGTATCTAAGGTTATATTAGAGTCTGAAGAGGTTCATTGTTTTATCACATAAATGATATCATCAGTGATGTGATCATTAATGTCAAATGAAATGTCATCAGTGATGTCATCAGTGATGTCATTTGAGATGTCATCAGTGATGTCATCAGTGATGTCATTTGAGATGTCATCAGTGATGTCATCAGTGATGTCACTGACCATGTCATGAATGATGTAATATGTGACATCATCAGCAGTGGATTGCGGGTGCGCGATATATAGTTAGCGCAACTAACTATATATGGAATTTCAATGGTTTTATGCGAGTAAAATAAGGTTTTGTAAATGCGAATTCCTAACTATATATGGTCTATAACCTATGGTTTTTTCATTGAATATATATATATATATATATATATATATATATATATATATATATATATATATATATATATATATATATATATATATATATATATATATGCAAAACAACAGGGGATGCCCCTATGAGGATGCCCACTGTAAGCAAGCAAGCAACTCACTGTGGTAAAATGGATGGCACTACAAGAACCAGCAGGCTAAGTGATAGCCAACGCCCATTGGGACAGCTTGTGACACTATTTTAGTAATGCTGTGCGCTTCACTTAACAAGGACTCTAGCCTCTGAGGAAATGCTGTGTGAAGCATGAAACACGCCAGGCTGCCTAATTTCTTTTGGAACAAGACTTGCATTCAATGTGCTGCAACTTCCCAATAAAAACGAAATTCCTGCTATCTGCGTGGGCTCTCCAGAATGGGCTTCTTGTGTGTTTGATTGAAAAACGGCCGGTCCCGGTCGTAGGAGAGCCCTGCCATGAAAGGATGGACCGCGCTGCATTTCACTGATCAGCAGCGCAAGAGGCAGAATAGCCGTTTGGGAGGCAACAAGATGCAACATGGTGAGAGCGGGACTCTTTTCCAGACCCACTGGGGTTTTCATCTCTGCCCAAATTTTGTTAAGTGCAAGCAACTCACTGTGGTAAAATGGATGGCACTACAAGAACCAGCAAGCTAAGCGAGAGCCAACGCCCACTGGGGCGTCTGGTGAGACTATTTTAGTAATGCTGTGCGCTTCACTTAACAAGGACTCTAGCCTCTGAGGAAATGCTGTGTGAAGCATGAAACGCGTCAGGCTGCTTAATTTCTTTTGGAACAAGACTTGCATTCAATGTGCTGCAACTTCCCAATAAAAACAAAATTCCTGCTATCTGCGTGGGCTCTCCTGAATGGGCTTCTTGTGTGTTTGATATATATGCTTGGAGTGACCGTGAGAAAGTATTGGCTGAGATCTCATTAATTAATGATGAACTAGATAAAGAAAAGGACTCGAGCATCATGTTGACAATTACTGAGAAGAAAGAACAAATGAAAGCTCGTCTGGTAAAATACGAGACCAAAATAAGGAATCGGAAACAAGAAAAATACGAGCGGGATGCCAATGATTATTTAACAGGACGTGTCCTAACTTATGCCAAGAAATTTGACGCCCCACGCAAGGCCCTATTGAAAAGCTCAGGCGCAACCACCGGAACATCTACAACACCGGATATCGCCACCTCGGAATCTGAGGTAACTGAAAACGAGTCAGGCGATGAGCAAGCTGAGCAATCACAACAACGGGGACAGAACCGCGGAACACAGCAGGGCAGGAGTAAGAAAACCCCTTTTCAAGAGGAGTACGAAGTGATCCAGAGCACGTGGCTCCGGGGAGGAAAGAACAAACCCCCGGATACGGAGGAGCGGGTAACAGGAGTACCAGCAGGACGAGGAGGTCAGGGGGCGGAAAAAGGAGGAAGAGGAGGAACAAGGAACTCCCGCTGGGTCAACCGCAACCGCACCAAGAAATAGTGACACCAGATGCGATTGGCTCACAAGAACAAGCCAACCTAACAGTTGTTAATCTGACATCTAAACAACTAACCGACCAAGAAACTGAAGTTCTCAGCTTAGGACTAACCTTTTGCCCCAACAAAGAACTGGAATATACCCAAACCCGGATTGACCTGTTTCGCTTCACGCGAAAACTTAAACTTCATAAGTATTTCAAACTACGACCCCACACCCAAGATCCCAACAAGAAGGGGGCTAGAATAACAGCAATGGATGCACTGAGCAGTAGAGATCTAGTAACAGTAGAAGCTCTGGAAGATCTTGAAAGAGAAGAGACACTAGATGTGCAACACTTGGATACTGCTCAAAGGGCAGAGATGCAAGGGATCGATCAAGAGAGAGAGGAGAGCAATTTCAAACCTCCTTCCGTATTCGTTCCCCAGTCTCCGTGGGACGCTGTGGCTGCGTTTAGCGAAGCCATGATAAATGACCTCATGAGATACCGCAAGTCTAACCATACCCTTCACAACTTCAACATCACTGAACAGCAATATGAGGCATTAATGAACCTAAAAAAAGACAATAACATTGTGGTGAAACCTTCTGATAAAGGTGGGAACGTTGTTTTATTGAGTAGGGATTATTACAAGACCGAGGCATTGAGACAGCTCTCTGACGATAACTTTTACACTAAATGTACTATGAATACATACCAACAGAGCATAAAAGAGTATGATACTCTTATCAAAAAATGGTACGACCTACAGATGCTGGGTAAAGATGAACATTTATTCCTACGCAATACCTGTCCAATGATTCCCACCTTTTACCATCTACCCAAGCTGCATAAGAGTAAAGAGAGTCCACCCGGACGCCCCAATATCTCTTCAATCGGCAGCTTGACAGAAAACATGTCACGCTTCATAGACAATATCCTTTTCCCTTTGGTGCTAAATCTAAAATCATACGTCAGGGATACAAAGGATTTCCTGATGAAAATACAAGATCTGCAGTGGAATCCAGGATATCTGCTTGTGGTGCTTGACATCACAAGCCTATATACAATCATTGAACACCAACAGGGCTTGTAGCAATAAGACATGCTCTAGTACAGCGCCAGATGCGCTTCGCCAGACACAATCTCATGATACTGGAATTTGTTGAATTCTGCCTAACCAATAATGTATTCCTGTTCGAAGAACAACTGTATCTACAGAAGTCAGGGACGGCGATGGGTACTTGCTTCGCTCCCAGCTACGCGAACCTTTTCGTGGGCTGGTGGGAGGAGCAAGTACCCAGGAGCTGTAAGGTTGGGCAGGAGGTGGGCACTATCGTGTGTTGGCATCGATACATCGATGACCTTTTCATCGTTTGGGACGGCAATGTTACAACAACCACTGAATACATCAAGCTGCTCAATAACAACAATCTCAACTTACACTTTTCGGGATCTATTTCTCCTGTGGCAGCGGAGTATTTGGACCTGAAGGTGTCTGTTGAAGATGGGCAATTACACACGAGCCTATTTAGGAAAGAGACTGCTGGCAATTCTAGACTCTTTGCCAGCAGCAGCCACCCACCGCAACTTATCAATAGCATCCCCTACGGAGAGCTATTGAGAATTCGTAGAAACTGTTCCAGAGATTGTGATTTCGAGGCGGCTGCCTCTGAATGTGTATCCCGCTTCAAGGTAAGGGGATATGGCGAAGACCTACTGTATGACACGCTGAGAAGGGTAAAAAAGATACCAAGAGGGAGTTTACTCACTGCCAGACCAGATGGATCAGGCCGTGACAAAAACAGAACCACCACCATCAACAAATTTAGGTTGATCACTCCCTATTCCACAGGAGCAAATGACCTGAAAAGAATGCTTAAAAAGAACTGGCATATTCTGCAAACGGACATTGTATGAAAAGATGACCTTCCACCTAATCCATTAGTTACATTCAGTAAAGCAAGGTCTGTGGGTGATATACTCGTCAGGAGCCATCTGGAAAAACCTCCCCCTAGGGTAAACACCTTAAAAGATCAAAAAGGGTTTTTTCCCTGTGGGAGATGCAAAGCTTGTGCGAGTAGCAAGAGTTCTCTCGTACACTATACCAGATACAGGAATGAGCATACCAATTAGAAAGTTTATCACCTGCAGCACACAATACGCTGTTTACTGTTGGCATTGCCCGTGTAGCCTCCGCTACATAGGCAGCACCATTAAAGAACTGAAGCTAAGGGTTATGGAGCACTTGAGAGTCATCGACAAGGCAGACCCCAGCTACCCAGTGGCCCGCCACTTCGCGGAGGTCCATGGACGAGACCGGAAACTATTACAATATTTCGGTCTCGATACCATACCACCCAATGTGAGGGGCGGAGATCACCTCAGACGACTCCGTAGACTTGAATCGAGGTTCATTATAGACCTCTCCACGAAGTACCCCAGGGGCTTGAATGCGGGGGAGGAGATGGCTTTTCACCTGGGTAAATAAAACAGGAACACATAGTACCGTTAAGGCCATGTAGCGTCCATATTACTTCCCCATCTGTAAGAATCAACAGGGAAGTACAGTAGTAAGAACTTTGGATGACTAGATAGCCTATAATTGACTTCTAAATATAGCTGTAATGTGATGTAGAATCCGATGTTCACTGGAGTGGCTGTCTGCTTGTTTTGCGAAGGTATTCATAACTGTTTATTGAGCACATACCCTTTGTGTACTATTGTCGCCTAATCTGCAGAACACTCACTAGATCGAATCATAATTTTATGTTGAATGGACTTTGATCATTCTGCTAGGGTTTTTTCCCTTGCCTGGAACCTTTATATGTCTTAGCATTTAATAACGCTGTGTTCTAAGGATTTTGGAACTCTTTATTATCTACATAATCATGGTGATGAACTGAGATTCAGACAATGTGAGTTGTACTGCTTTGCGACTTATACGGTAACAATAGTTGTTGAATGCCTGCAAATATTGGTGGACCATTATGTGATTTATTAGATAGAGGACCCTAGCCGATCCACGGCTTTATTTTTGTTGTCTACATCAGAAACATATAATCTATTGTTTATACCCACTACCTGTATGGATTTCCCCATCTATGGGCTTTATTGTACAATCTGTGATAATTCCTAGGTTGCACATATTCACATTCCAAGATGGCGCCCAGAGCGTATATAGTGGGGTTGTCCTCTATCTATCTCTATGTATAGAGTAAGAAAGTGAAAATGGTGTATTTAATCCACCTAAAAGGGAAAATCACTGTTACCACACTGACGAAGGAAACACGCCGAAACGCGTCTGTGGAGAGTGCCTGCATGAAATAAACCTGCACGTTTGAAAGTACCTCTCGAGTGCTGATGTCTTCTTTTGAAACAAAGAGGAATTGGAGCGTTTTATATATATATATATATATATATATATATATATATATATATATATATATATATATATATATATATATATATATATATATATATATATATATATGTACTGCATTGTTATAGTTAGCATCAAGTTTTGATAGTAAACTGATTTTTTGATTTGCTAATAACTTTGGTTCCGTTTTACGTATCTTCATAAAATGTTTCAAAAACTCTCATCATCTTCAGCTCCCTTCTGGAAAGTGTTCAGCGGATCTATCAAAACGGGGCCAAGAAAATGGAGAGTCCCTATCCAATTTTCCCTATTGAATATCAACAGCAATTTGGAAAAAACAGCATCTGAAAGCAACCAAATTTGGTAAAAACCTAGCCCTTTACCCACAAAGCATAGTTTTTGTGATTCGGTATGAATCTGTCTAGTGTTTGAAAAATTAAGGTTTACAATGTATATATATTTAAAACCCCTGTACCACTGTGGATCAACTGTGAAGACCTGCAGTGCTGTGAGCTCAAGAAACACGAATTGATTGGCTGGCTGCAACATTAAGAGAACGTTGGAGCCCCCATTTTATGACATTGGGTCTTAGAGCCAACCCATTGAACAAAAATAAAATCAAAATAAGGAATAAGGGTTTATGGTAGTGGTATCCTGACCCTCTAAGCCTTGTAAGGCTTAGAGGGACACCTAAGAGGTCAGATTTGAAAAAAGGTAAATTAATGTATTTTGCCTCGGGGTACTGTGTGCCTAAGCGTGAGCCAGTGTAATCTTACAGAAGAACTACTGTACTACGGTGCCATAACAAAACATTTTGTGAGGTTTTGGGGCTCTACAAGACAATGGGGGTTGGCCACCAATGAACTCTTGACCATCTGTGGGCGGTTGGGTATAGGTGCCTGGCCCTAGTGCAGAGATGAAGGCTGTAGGCAGGGGAGGGGTTGTCAGACAACAGGAGTTGGACACAGGTGTATACCCAGATTAAACTCAGCGGCTAAACCTATGATGTGCATATCCAAAGGCCTTGCATGCCTGGGGTTGCTAGCAGACAGGCCCTGCAGCCAACCTACCCTGTGCAAAGCTAGAGGTCATGTGCTGGAAGGATATGCCTAGTTAGGTATGGTGAAAGAATGTTTTTTATTTACATTAAGAAAACCCTAGAAATTCACAAAAAATCAAAGGTTAGGGTAACGTTAGAGTTAGGTGGAAATATATGTTTTCCTCTGAAAAAATTATATCAGTATTTTTTTTGATTCAAAATGTTGCGACAAAAAAAACACTGAAATACACCAGTCATAGTAAATGAAGCCATTTTCATTCACACCCTCACCTTGCAATGCTTATTACTTCACATATTACATCACTCATAGCATGTTCTATGACATTATTGATAAAATCAATGTGCATGGCGGGGTGACAGCTACAGTTACTTCAGTTTTTGTGAATTTCCATCCTTTGTGAGCTTAAAATGTAGCATTCTAACATGTTCACCTCACTATAACATCACTTTAGCCTTTGCTTTTTCAGTGAATCGATAGATAGATAGATAGATAGATAGATAGATAGATAGATAGATAGATAGATAGATAGATAGATAGATAGATAGATAGATAGATAGATAGATAGATAGATAGATAGATAGATAGATAGATAGATAGAAGGACTAGTGATAACAAAGAGTCACACTCATTCTGTATTTTCACTACCCTAGATACAGGTACCTGGCATGGTGATAAGGGCATTGGTTCATATTTAGTAAGAGAAGGCACAGCAGATACATTTAAGGAGTGTCTGCCTGAAGGACGTACCCTTAATTGAGTCATTATCACTTTGTTAACTGATATAGTTTAAGTATCAGTCATGGGGGACACGTGCGTGGCACCTTCTAAGATGGTCGCCTGAGCCCGGAGCCCCACGCTACATTGGAGGACCGTCGGGGTTTCCAGCTGTTCCAGTGCCGCTTTCTGACTTTCATAGAGAGGCTATTGCTGCAGAACATCCACTGACCATGTGGATGTCTTTTGGACCAGTCTTCTTCGTTTGCCCATATAAAAAGACCTGCAATACCATTGCCTTGCCTTCCGGCCGCCATTTTGTTTTCACTCCTGACTGGATTTTCCTGTTAGCTATGCTTCAACTATAAGGTATTGTGTTTGTGCTTGGATGTATAGGTCCTATGTTTTTTGCCGCCTGATTCATGAAAGACCCGTTTTGCGAGTCTTTAATAGCGATTCATAAGGAATTGCTATTACAGGCTCGCAAAACGGGATTCATGTAGGAATCGCAAAAAAATGCGATTCCTACATATTCCTTATTTGCGATTAGCAAATTGCTAATCGCAAATAAGGAATAACTCACCATTCATTCCTATGGGCCAAAAGGCCCATAGAAATGAATGGGGAGTATTCCTTATTTGCGATTAGCATTTAGCTAATCGCAAATAAGATAGCGATTTAAAGGGTGCCAGGGATTTCCAAAGGACACCCTGTAGCACCCCTTAAATGCAAATTTAAACAGGTGTTGCGCACACACATATCCAAAGGACATGTGTGTGTGCAACATGCAACTTAGAAAAATGCTTTTAAAAGCATTTTTCTAAGTTTTCGCTATTTACCATGAGGTTTGACCTCGCGGTAAATAGCGGGCCGAAATTGCGAATTCGCAATTTTAAAATGGATGATGAATTGCATTTAAGGAATCTCAAATAGAGATTCCTTAAATGTAATTCCTCGCAAAATAGCGAAATCGCTATTACCGATTTTTGCATTTGGGATGATGAATCCCAAATGCAAAAATCGCACTCGCAAAGGGCCAGATTTTCGTATTCTGGCCCTTTGCGAGCGCAATTCAGCATGATGAATCAGGCTGATAATTTTTTAAACCATGCTCCAGCTACTTTCAAAATCGTATTTCTTCAAGCCATGGGTCATTTTATTTTTCCTTGTTTATTTTTCTTATCAAAAGGAGTATTTATTTTATATATTTATCTCCTCAATGTTGCTTCTACTGTATTCCTGGATTTCATGGGCAGATCTAAATTGCTACCACATTCAAGCAAATATGTCTAATACTGGTTTGCCTTCGCTCCCTCTATGAATGACTTGCGTAATCCTCCTAATGTAGCTCACTCTGGCTCACTCTAATTCCTCTAGAGCAGCTTCTTCATCCATTGTGACTTCAAAACTGAATTCACACTCTTCTTCTAACAAAAGACTTAAACAAGATTCTCCCTCTCTGCCGAAACCTACTTCTCCTGCGTTGTTAGACAATGTTCTTGAGGAAATACATGATTTACACCCATTTATTGAGGAAACCAGTTCATGCCTCCAGGTTTCTGACACTAAATGGTCTATGTTGGAATCCAGACTTCCCATGGTTGAACAGCATGTGAGTGATCTTCAAGATACTTCTACAAAAATGTCTTCTTTGGAGAGGGAGGTGGTTCTCTTGAGGAATTCTACTGAAGACCTTGAAAACAGAAATAGGCACAATAACCCATGCCTCTATGGTCTTCCTGAGGGTAACGAGGGAGATTACCAGGTGACCTTTTTCACCTCCTTTCTTCCGAAGCTTTTGGTCCTCCCTGCTTCATCTTCTCTAAATATCCAGTGTGCTCATAAGTTGGGCCCTCGCCTTTCTTCCACATCTGCTCCTTTAAGACCTTGTGGTGTGATCCTTCTCTTTTTACAATTCATAGACCTTTTACTTGTTCTAAATGCGGCCAAACTTAAGAAGCAACTAATATGGTCTGGAGCTAAAGTGTTCATATCCCAAGATGTCTCAACAGTAACAGCTAAACGGCTTAATGAATTTCTAGACCTTAGACCAGCTTTCTGTTCCATTGGAGCTCAATATGGTTTGTTCCATCCATGCTTATTCAAAGTAACTTTTCAAAATAACACTTCCACTTTTGAAGACCCTGCAGACCTTCAGAAATTTCTTCATTCTCATTCCTCGAATATCATGGACACAGCTTGTCCTTCTTCCATAACGTGCCTTTCATTTGGAAATTTCACTCATTTCATCTGATGCAGTAGAACTCTTTTTATCCCTCATTAATCACTTCTTTTGCAGGTTATGTTTTTAGTGATTATATCTGTTATAATTGTTCAAGTTCTGTCTTTTATTCTCATCCTTATCATAAATCGTTTGGACCCTCTTCATATTCAATCCCATAACCTCGCCTTCCTTTTGATATCCCAACATGGTTTGTTTCCCCTGATTAGGTATGCCATCTTTGTGGTTGTCGCCGGTCCAGTCAGTCTTTGTTTAGGTATGTTTTTCAGTCTGCATTTTTTGAATGACAAGTACTGTCTTCTCTTTCTATCTCACTTATTCTTTTTCCTTCTTTTCTTCTTTTTTCTCCTTTATTTCTCTTTGAAACCATATTTGTTTCTCTATAATTCTCTTTTTTCACATCTCCTCTTCTTTCTCCACTTTGATATTGATTGTATATTTCTTATATTTAACTCTTTTTCTTCCATTCAAGGTTATTTCATGGAATGTGAAAGGTTTTGTTAATCCTATAAAGAAGCAGAGGATATTACCTCATCTAGCCTCATATAACCCGGACATGGTTCTAGTGCAAGATACTCATTTTTCAGAGACAGAAGCTTTGAAGCTTAAAAGGAAGTGGTTAGGTTTAGACTTGGTGTCTCCTACGACCACTTTGAAGAATGGGGGAATTATTGTGGTTCATAAATGTTTTAATTGTTCTGTTATTTCTAAAGAAATTGATTTAGATGGTGTATGGATATTTGTTAAGCTGCTCATTAATAATATTTATTTTACAGTTTTCAATATCAATGGTTCAACTCAACTGGATTACTCATTTTGGCCAACTATCACAAAAAAATCAATTCATCATAAAGATTAATTTTTTATTTTAGGAGGTGATTGTAATCATGTGATTGACCCATTCAAGGATCGACAAACCAAGGTCCGTTTAATCCCCCATAAATCTCACAAACAGTTTCAAAAAACAATTTCTCAGACAGGCCTTGTATATGCTTGGAGGCTCTGCAATCCTGATAACACAGAGTCTTCTTTTTTCTCCCCACCACATGGCACTCTATCCCGATAAGATTACATCTTTCTTTCTTTCTCCTGCTTTGACACAAAACCGTATTTCCTCCTCTATAGAACCCATTGTCATCTCTGACCATGCTCTAATTGTTGCTGATTTTGATTTGCTCTGCTCAAAGCTTAGTTCTTCTAGATGCTGATTCAATAACTCTTTTGCAAGATCTACTTTTTTCCTCTTCCATTATCGCTTTTACGGAGGAATTATTTGCTTTAAACACAACTTCTGATACCTCTCCTTCGCTACTCTGGGACTCTTTTAAAGCTACAGCACGGGGTTTCATTATAGACTTTGTTTCCAGGAAAAATAAACAATTTCTTCAACCACAGAAAGTTTTGATAGCTAATATCAAACCATTAGAGCATCAATTGCATATATCCTCATTGGAATTGGTTTTACAGGAACTTGTCCGAGCCAAACTTGACTTTAATAAAAATATCAACTGGTAATGCTTCATCCATTCTTCTCCTCCTGAGTGCTCGATATTATGGTGGGTGGAATTAGACTGTCAAGCTCTTAGCCAACTATCTTAAATCTCAGAAAGAATGCTTTTTGATAGATTCGTTTGAATCATCAGGTGAAAAACTCCTCCTTATAGACCAAGAGACCTTAAATAAATTCATGGAATTCTATAAAAATCTTTATACCCCAGATATCTCTTCTCTTCCCTGTTCTATTGATACATATC